>NW_026521702.1:0-42429 GCF_021234435.1 Artibeus jamaicensis
TTGTGTGCATATTTTAAAAGAAATGAAAACTAATAATTATAAATTAGGTGCTATGCCCAGATTAATCATTACATACTATGGCTCTGGATTTCCCACAGGCTAAAGTAGAAAATAGCATATAACTCATTTTGGATCACTTTCTAGGAATTATTTCACTGGACCTCAAGCTTTGCTTAGGTTTTCAGGCCATTTTTGTGTCAGTAACCACTTGCATGGGGTTCCTTCAGGCTGTGGGTGCCTGGTTACTCATTATTAAAAGATTCTCATTGGCCTTCTGAGCACTTTTAATTTAGGCTTTATATTCACCTTTCTTCGTTTGCTTCTTGCTTCTCTTGACACAGAATTGCTTTTTAACTTACTGTTACTGATTTTGCTCTGTGTGGCAGAATGAAGAATGGAGTTACCTTATATTCATATTTGCAAGTTAGGAACTGCCCTTTTTTCAATCAGAGAGCTTTTAGGCAGAAGGATTATATTTTACTCTAATTTCTTAATTTGATTAATATTTATACTTTAAAGAATAGTATGTTGTACTTTCTTTAAAATTTTGTGTTTGGCTTCTGCTAAAATTTAACTCTGAATTTCTTCACCCAAACTTGCATTTTAAAACATATTTGAGTCAAGCATTTAAACAGTATTAATTCATGTTGCTTGTACTTTTGCTATGTGCCAGGCAATGAGTGAGTTAAAAAAAATAAAATGAACATAAGCCATAAACGTCACCAGCAGTTTCTTTACGGCGCATTGGTCTGCACTGTCATGTGGATTCTGGCCACCTCTTTTTTTCATTTTTTAAAAATTTTAATTGTTCAAGTACAGTTTTCTGCCTTTTATCTCCAGCCTTTCCAATCTCCCTCCTGTTTCCACCCCCCTCCCCCGTTATTGTCCATGTGTCCTTTATAGGCATATTCCTGCAAACCCTTCCCCCTTTTTCTCTGAAATTCCCTCCTCCCTGGTCACTGTCAGCTGCTGTCTATTTAAGTGTCTTTGGTTATATTTTGCTTGCTTGTTTGTTTTGTTGATTAGATTCCTGTTATAGGTGAGATCATGTGGTATATGTCTTTCACCACCTGGCTTACAGCCATCTCTTTAAATTAGAGAACCAGAGCTGGGCTTTTGATGTGTGTGTGTTAAGGGGGCTTGCATATATAGACATGATTCTGCCTGAGTCTGGAGCTGGGTTCCAGAAGAAAAGCATTAAGTCAACATTATTTCTTTTCTTTTTTCTTTCTTTTAAAAAAATTTTTAACTGTGCTTGTGCCATTATCATTCAATACCCTTATGCTCCGCCCCCACCACCCCGTGGTCACCTACTGTTGTCCATGCCCATGAGTCCTTTTTCTTTTTAGCTCAATCCCTGCACCCCCTGGGTCCCCCAATACCTGTCATGCTGCTCTTCATCTATGAGTCTGTCTCTGTTTTGCTTGTTAGTTCAGTTTCTTCATTAGATTCCACATATAAGTGAAACCATATGGTATTTATCTTTTTCTGACTGGCTTATTTCACTTAACATAATGTTCTGCAGGTCCATTCATGCCGTTGCAAAGGGGATAATTTTCTTCTCTTTTACGACCGAGGAGTATTTCATTGTGTGAATGCCCCATAGTTATTTTATTCACTCATCTAGTGATGGACACTTAGGCTTCTCTCATATCTTGGTGATTATAAATAACACTGCAATGAACATGTGGGTGCTTATGTTCTTTCAAAGTAGTGTTTTGGATTCCGTTGGATATATTCCTAGAAGTGGGATCTCTGGGTCAAAAGGCAGATCCATTTTTAATTTTTTGAAGTATCTCCACACTGCTTTCCACAGTGGCTGCACCAGTCTGCACTCCCACCAACAGGGCAAATGGCTTCCCCTTTTTTCACATCCTTGCCTGCCCTTGTTGTTTGTTGATTTATTGATGATGGCCATTCTGACAGGTGTGAGGTGGTATCTCATTGTGTTTTAATTTGCATTTCTCTGATGATTAGTGACGTTGAACACCCTTCATGTGTCTACTAGCTGTGTGTATGTCCTCTTTGGAGAAGTGTTTATTCAAGTCCTTTGCCCATTTTTAATTGGATTTTTTGTTTTGGTGTTGAGTTGTATAAGTTCTTTATAAATTTTGGATATTAACTCTTTATCAGATATATTGGCAAATCTGTTCTTCCATTCTGGTTGTCTTTTTATTTTGTTTATGGTCTCCTTTGCTGTGCAAAAACTTTTTAGTTTGATTTAGTCCCATTTGTTTATTTTTCTTTTGTTTGCCTTACCTGGGGAGATATATCAGATAGAATATTGCTGTGAGCAATGTCTGAGATTTTACTGCCTATGTTTTCTTCTAGGATTTTTATGGTTTAGAGTCTAATATTTAAGTCTTTAATCCATTTGGAATTTATTCTTGTGTGTGGTGTAAGAAGGCAGTCTAATTTCATTTTTCTTCATATACATGTCCAATTTTCCCAATACCATTTATTGAATAAACTATCTTTAGCCCATTGTATGTGCTTGCTTCCTCTGTTGAATATTAATGTACTGTAAAGGTGTGGGTTTATTTGGGGGCTCTCTATTCTGTTCTCTTGATCTATGTGTCTGTTTTTATGCCAGTACCATGCTGTGTAAATGACTATGGCCTTACAATGTAGTTTGATATTAGGTAGAGTGGTTTCTCCAACTTTGTTCTTCTTTGTCAGTATCCCTGTTGCTATGTGGGGCCTTTTGTGGTTCCACATAAAGACATTATTTCTTTTTTAGTCTTTCCTAATGTATACACCATCATCTCCCTATGAAAATATTTTTTAAAATAAGAATGCTTTCACATATTTCTTCTCTTTTTGTACTATTGAATGGATAAAGTATAATCACATGTTAAAGTTTCATGCACATACAAAACCCTTAGCATCCTTGAGTTTTCAGGGACTGTGTAATATTCCACACAAACAACTACTGTACATCAGTGTGGGTGTAAGTAATGTTTTGACAAGGAAGAAGCTTGAGTGTTTTCAGGGAGAGGAGATTTAGGACATGCTGGGCATGGCCATCCTTAAGGCTGAGGCAGGATGCACTGGCGATCTTTTTGTCCCTCTGCAGGAGAAGGTTGACAGAACTGCTTCCAGCAATCCCAATCTTCATCTGAACAGGGCAACAGTAAGGCCTGTGGGGAGAGGGGGCTTGTCTGCAAGTCTAATATATCTAGGTCTTAGCTTGTGAGGATAGCTGAGTATTCCTAGGGGCAAGGCGTGGCATAGACTGCAAGAGAAATGCAAAATTACTTCTATAAGGAACTATCTCAGTTTAACTTCAGTATCTGGTGGAACCATTAGAGGGAGAGGAGTCAGGGTCGAGGGTGAGGTAGTGTATGTAGGGGCTAGGGTGGGACAGTTTAGAAGACTTTCTGAAATTCTCATTGTAAATATCAAAGTAGAATGACCCAATATATGCAGCCTAACCATTTTAGAGTTTGGAACTTAGCTTCTTTGCAATGACTCCATTTTGTGGGTTGTGATCACTATGGCCAGGATGTTGAGGTGTTTACGATCTCTTCAGGATGTTCACTGTAGGACAGGAAAACAACTGGCCTAATCCATTGGCCCATTACTCTCCCCCACGCCCCTGGCATAGTTTGTGTTAAATATACTTGTAATTGGGAGGTTTTTGGTGATTTCTTGTGCAGTTACATAAATATGAAGAGAATTATGGGGAGGCCCTAGAGGGCTTCTCTCAGGCAGCAGCACTGGATCCTGCCTGGCCAGAGCCCCAACAACGAGAGCAACAACTCCTGGAATTCCTGAATAGATTAACCAGCCTCCTTGAGAGCAAGGTAAAGATTTGTAAAGGCTGAATCCTGCTTTTTTATGCTACTGTACATCAATCAAATTAGAATAGAATAGGTTTGGCAGTAGCGACCCTAGGAGGTGGGTGGGTGGGAGGGAAGGACTACACTCTCAAGGGGAGTGACTAGTTCCCAGCTTCTCACCTGTATCCCCTTCCTTTGCAGGGAAAGGTAAAGAGCAAAAAATTGCAGAGCATGCTGGGAAACTTGCGCCCAGCCCATCTAGGTCCTTGTGGTGATGGGCACTACCAGTCAGCCTCTGGGCAGAAGGTGACCCTGGAGCTCAAGCCTCTGAGTGCACTGCAGCCTGGTGTGAACAGTGGTGCAGTGGTCCTGGGGAAGGTAGTGTTCAGCCTTACCACAGAGGAGAAAGTGCCCTTGTGAGTTTCTCTTGCCAAACTTCTTACCTTTTTGAGCTACTGCTCTCCCTTCCTGACCTTTCCCTGACAGTTGAAGACATAATTAGTGGTCACAGATTAGTGAGTTCTGCTTCCCTCCTGTGATTGTCTCATGAGCAGGTGATGTCTAACAATCTCTGTAGATTCTGTTACCACCCATTTTTCCCCATTTCAACAAATATTTATTGAGCATCAGCTATATGTGTTGTAGGGAGTAAAAAAGAGAGAAAGAGAGACGTGTAAAGGACTCAAAGGGTGCTTATAGTCTAGCAAAGGAAATAAGTTAAGCATGATCATTTAGGAAATTTTTAACTCTTGAAAAATTAGGGTTTTATCAATGCCATCATTCCTTAGTCCTTCCCTCACTTCCAGAAAGTTCTCTCTCCTTTGCAGTCAGTCCCTGTTCTTGTTCCCACATTGAGAGTTAGTTTTCCTGTTTTTGACCCAGCTATTTTTCATTTCTTTAATATTTAGTCTCTTCAAGGAAACCTTTCCTGCTTTTTGATCTGTATATTTCTCCTATGCCCAACCTTTGCTTTACTGAATTTGTCATAAGAGAAAAGTTATTCTAGCACCTGTCATGTTGTACTGTATAAAGTGTTGGGTTAGTTGTCTGACTCTGGCTAGACTGTTAGCTCATTCATAGCTGGATTGGTGTCTCACTGCTAAGCACAATGCTTGACATATAAAGTTCAGCAAAAGTTTGTGGAATTAAACTAAATTGTCAGTTATGGTTAGAGAGTGTGATGAAGGTTGTGATAGTTAAATTGACAGACCAGGAATAATGTTTCACCTGCAGCATTTTGAGCTAGTTCACTTTTAGTACTTGTTGAATGGTCTCACTGTGCATGTGTCCTAAACAAACGAGGACTCAGATGTCCATGGTAGGTGATGGTACCTGTTACAGGTTTTCAAAATGAGTTACTAAGAAAGCACTTATTTATTTTACTGGTATTTTAAAACCACTGTTTTTGTTCTTTCTTGCCCATTTTCCTTCCCCGCCCCCCCTTCTCTTAATATATTTTAACCTGGCAGTACATTTGGCCTGGTAGATTCAGATGGACCTTGCTATGCAGTGATGGTGTACAATATGGTGCAGAGCTTGGGAGTGCTCATTGGCGATTCTGTGGCCATCCCTGAGCCCAGCCTTCGGCTTCACCGGATTCAGCACAAAGGAAAGGTGAGTGGTAGCTAGGATTGTCTCTCAACTTAAAGGTTCTGGAAGTAGGTCCAAGTTTATCTCTTTTAAAAATATGGAAAGAAATGCATTTATGTGTCTGTGTATGATATCATGTATATAAACACACACAGACACACACACACACACACATATATATGTAATTTTTACTAAATAGGGAAACTACTGGTAAAGAGAAGGGATGAAAAAATGGACTGAGCAGACAAAGAAATAGCACGTGATATCACTTATATGTGGAGTCTAAAGAAGCTGAACTTTGTAGAAAACAGAGAATAGAATGGGGATTGCCGTGGGGTGGGTGGGCTGGGGGGACATTGTTTAAGGGTGCAGACTTGCAAGTAGTAGGTAAGTACGTCCCAGAGATCTAATGCACAGGCCAGTGATTGATTATAGACCAAATGGTATTATAAACTTCAAAGTTGCCAAGAGACTAGATCTTAATTTTTCCCACCACAAAACAGAAAGGATAATTATGTGACATGATAGAGGTATTAGCTAAAACCAGGTGGAATTCATATTACAGTATATGAATCAACATGGCATACACCTTACACTTACACAATGTTATAAGTCAATTATCTCACTAAAAATAAATCTTAAAAAATGGACTAAAATATTGTTACTGAGCTGTTATTACTGTAATAGTTTGATATGTATACATACCTCCAGTCTTTTTCCTTTTCATATATACATACATACACATTTGTATGTATAGTTTAAATGATGAATAGAATAGTATATGCAGACACTTGTCAACATTTCCTGTATTTTTAAGGATTTTACAACATTGTTCTGAGTTTACACATAGAGTTGGTGATGAAGATTAGGATGATAGTTCAGATTTATTGAACACTTAACTGACTGCTAGGCACTAAGTTTTACTTCCTGCACTGGCTCAGTTAATCCTCCTAAAAATTCTGAGAGTAGATGTTTAATCACTTGTTTACCATTTAGGTCAGGAGTGGACACTGTATAGCTTGTTGACCATATCTGGCTAATGGTGTATTTTGCATAGCCTGTAAGTTAAGAATGACTTCTATACTTTTAAATCAGAAAAAGAGTAATTCGTGATACATGAAAATTACAGGAAATTCAAATGTCAGTGTTCATAAGTAAATTGTTTTGAAACAAGGTCGCACTCATTTGTTGACTATTGTCTGTGGCTGCTTTTGCAGCAGAGTGTCAGAGTTGAGTGGTTCTGTGACAGATCATATGACCTACAAAGCCTAAAATACTTATTATTTAGCCCTTTACAGAACAAATTTGCTGACCCCTGACGTAGATTATTCCTAACTTTTTTTAGTCTTATAAAAGCACCATAATAGATATTTTTTTTCTTTTTTTTTAAATTTTATTTAGGTATTTTTCAAGTACCGTTTTTTGTCTATTTTTCCCATCCCAGCCTCCCCCGCCCTTGCTCCCCACCTCCCTCCCATTTCCACCCCCCTTAGTTCTCGTCCCTGTGTCCTTCCTATTTGTTCCTCCAAATCCCTCCCCCCTTTTTTCCCCTTCCCTCCTTCTCCCCTCTGGTCACTATCCCCTTGTTCTCTATTTAAGTGTCTTTGTTTTTTGTTTTGTTTTTTTTTTGCTTGCTTGTTTGTTTTGTTGTTTAGCTTCCTGTTAAAGGTGAGATCATATGGTATTTGTCTTTCAGCACCTGGCCTATTTCACTCAGCATAATGCTTTCCAGTTCCATCCATGTTGTTGCAAATGGTAGTAGCTCCCTTCTTTCTCTGCAGCATAGAATTTCATTGTGTATATGTACCACAATTTTTTGATCCATTCATTTACTGATGGGCACCTAGGTTGCTTCCAACTCTTGGCTATTGTAAATTGTGCTGCTATGAACATTGTGGTGCATAGGTTCTTTGATATTGATGTTTTAGGATTCTTAGGATATAATTCCAGCAGTGGAATTGCTGGGTCAAAAGGCAGGTTGATTTTTATTTTTCTGAGAAAAATCCATACTGTTTTCCATAATGGTTGTACCAGTCTGCACTCCCACCAACAGTGAACTAAGGACCCCTTTTTCCCCCACAACCCCTCCAACATTTGTTGTTTGTTGCTTTGTTTATGATAGCCATCCTGACTGGTGTAAAGTGGTATCTCATTGTGGTTTTAATTTGCATCTCTCTGATAGCTAATGATATTGAGCATCTCTTCATGTGTCTCTGAATGTTCTGTATGTCCTCCTTGGAGAAGTGTTTGTTCAAGTCCTTTTCCCATTTTCTAATTGGGTTGGGTGTCTTCTTAGAGTGGTGTCGTGTAAGTTCTGATATTTTTATTTCTGCCTATGTCCATGATTACATCCTTAATGAATTTCTGAGGCAGAACCCCAGCTCTAGAGAGTATGCAGATTTCCGAGATTTTTGTGATACATATTGCCCAATAACTTTGTGGAAGGTTGTACCGGTTATTACCAAAAGTGGATGTGAGTAGTTATTTCCCTGTATATATTTCCCTGTATATAATACAGGCAACTGTATTTCGTAGTGTAGAAACCTTTGAAAAATTACTTACTGATTTTATTGAAAAATATAGCATCACTGTTGTTTGGTCTTGGTTTCTTGATTACTGGTGAGGTTGAACATTTTTTCATGTTTATGGACTAGTTATATTCCTTTTATAAATTGCCATTTTTTAATCATTTGCCTATATTACTGCTAGGATATTTTAAAATATTGATTTATAAGAACTGTTCAGTTGACCTCTTTGATGTGACTTAAATGAGCCTCATTCACACTCCTAGTGGGACAATATTTTTTGGATGAAGATCTAAGGGGAAAAAGGGGGAGGGATTTTGAGGAACAAGTATGAAAGACACAGAGATGAGGACTGGGGGGGGGAATGGGAGGGAGGGGGGAGACCGGGCGGGGGGGGGGGAAGAGAAAAAAAAATGTACTTGAAAAGTAACTAAATAAAATTATAAAAAAACAACATCTTTTATAACTTCAAGTACATTTGAACTGATGAATGGAGCTGATGTTTTCTGTTATGAGGAGAATGTCTAAACCACACATTTTGTTTCTTCTTCCACTATAAAGGGAGAAGTAACTTTAATTTATAGCTGGCAGGTTAATTTAGGTCCTTATGAACACTTGGACTAAGAGTTCTGCAGAAATTTCCACCTGGCTGGTTGCTATGTGCATCCAGTTATAATCCAGTCAACCAACACTGTGGGAAGGGCAGGTTCTGTGAGAGTTGGCGGCACCCTTTTGTTAGGCAGTGCCAGGAACTTGTCTATTTTGAAGCAGAGAATTGCCTCATTTTTGTAGTGACATTACTGGTACCCTACCTGCCCCAGATTATCCTTCTGAAGATTGAAAACCTTGGGAAAATTATATCCCCTCTCTTAGCTCAGCTTTGTTGAATGTGAGATGGAGGTAGGGGGGTAGTGCTGGTTGCGGGAAGAGGAGGAGAAAGCCACAGGTGGTGTACCCCCATGTGGGAGTTTGTTCCATCTTAGGGTCTGTGATATGCTGAACCTCTGTATGTTTGTCTTTTCTAGGACTATTCCTTTGCCAGTGTTCGTGTGGAGACACCCCCTCCTGCTGGTGGTGAATGGGAAGCCTCAGGGCTCCAGCAGCCAGGCTGCTGCTACAGTGGCCTCACGGCCACAGTGTGAATGACCTTACTTAGCCTGCATGTGAAAGAGGGAATGGAGGCACGAAGATAAGCTCTAGGGCACTCATCAGCTGGACCAGCCACATCCAGTGACTCACCTGGAATGGGGGACTGTTAGATGATGACCTACTCTTCCTCTGCCCTGAAAGATGCTGTGTGTCTTTTCTTTCTCTCCTCTTAACAGGTTTTAGCTCTCACTGGGGCCACATACTCCTGTGTCTTTCATTGCTCTTCTATGTTTTAGGCAAAGAGCATGGAACTGGTCAAAGTGTTGGGATCTTGCCATGGGACAGAGTCCCCAGGGTTCCTGTTCTTGCCTCCTTCCTGAGCCTCATGTGTATATATCATTTCAGTATTTATTGCTGAGGGAGGGGGCTTAATTTTATAATGGCTTGGTTTTTGAGCAACTTTTATTTTTATTTTTAAAATTTAGGTTTATCCCCTTCTTTGGGGCTGGAACAGAATTAAATATGCTTGGAAAATAATAATACCTTGTTTGGCTTGCTTCGTTCTCTCCAGGCTTGGATTCTTGGTTTTTAGGATCACTTTAGTCAATTAGAGTAGCACCCCACCACCTTTTTCCCCTTTATACAAACTAGTTTATTTCTCACCCAGTTGACATTCTGGTAGTCCCAGAGAGTTTCCAGGCAGCCCAGGGCCGAGTGGCAGCTCCACAACGTTGCTGGCAACCAGCTTCCTTCCATTCCCCATTCTGTCAACCCTAGGGTGGTCCTCATCATGGTCCAAGATGACTCTTCTAATAGTGGTGCTAGACAGAAAGAGAGTTAGATACTTGTTTTCTGTTTTCAGGTGCTGGTGATAGACTTTATAACAGTTTCTTTTAATATTCTTGTGGAAAAATGGAAATATGTGAGAGAATGAATAGATAATTAAGTGGTATGTTAATTGGATATAGATTAACTTGGAAGAAAGACTTGTTCAGTTCTTAGTCAGTGATTTGTGTATCATTGATGACTCATTCAATTTTAAAGTGTAAAATGCAGAGGGCTCTTCATAATGGATGACAGAGTAAGCACAGACCTATCTAAAGAAGGCAGAAGGGCTGAATCTAGGATGGAATTGAGCCCATTCTTTGGGTCCAGAGGCCACTCTCTATGAGGTATATCTTTAACATCGTGTATCTAAAAGCACTAGAAGTTTTAGTAGATAAGGTAAAGTCAGTATGAGTAAAGCCAGTGTGATACCATTGCAAAAACACTTTTTATGTAGATTAGACTGTGAATCTGGTAGCTAGAGGTAGTTTTTAATACATTGCCTGTCAAACCACAGGTGGAGCCTTGTATTCAGTTCTGGTTGTTGATTTCAAGGCTTGCAGTCCAGGAACAGCAATGAGGAACTTGAGGGGGTGCAAAATATCTTGAGAAGTAGTTTAAAGCGATTGGTGTGTGTGGCGGTGGGTGATGTATGCCATCAGGGTCAGCAGAGAGATGAGATCCAGTAACTTCTGTTTTTACTCAGGTCCTGAGATGACATGTTCTGGGTTGGGCCAGGCTGTAGAAAACTGGCCAGTAGGTGGTAGAAGCACAACTTAAATGACTTTGTGATGAAATATATGAACAAACGAACATGTAAAATAGTTTTCTTTTTTAATAGCTTAAGGAGTAATTAAAATACTTGTGAAAATGTGTACCTAGCTTAAAAACCAGAACATCACTATTATCTTGGAAGCCCTGTTTGCCTTTTCATGAGCTCCTTTGTTTTCATAGCTGTAAAATATCTCAGTGTACGATTATGCCAGTATGCACATCCTACCATTAAAGGATATTTGGGTCTTGTTTTTCATTTTTTCTATCGGGGAATATATTATTAATATTTTGTACATGTCTTGATGTGTAAGTACAAGAGTTACTTTAATAGCATGTTTTCAGGGCTTTAGCATTACCTGGAACTTCTTAGAAATGGAGATTTTTTGGCCCCAATTCTTGAATTAAAAACTCTAAGGAAGAGTCCAGCAATCTGTTTAACAAACCCTCCCAGTGATTCCTACACATACTAAAATGTGAGAACCATTGTTTCAGAATATTGGCACAAGTTTGGGATTGCAGGGTTATAAAGTATACACATGCTCAACTTTATTGAGAAATACCAAACATTTCCAAAATGGCTGCACCAATTTATGTCTCTGTTATCCATGGATGAGTCTTCCCAATGCTCCTCATCCTCCTTTGTTGGATGTTGTCTTACTTTTAAGGGGTTGCAAGTATAGGAGGTTAAAATGATAGCTCCTGTGCTTTTAATTTATGTTTCACTGTTATGGGCTAGAGGATTTTTTCATATATTTACAAGCCACTAATATTTTCTCATGGTGAAAATGACTCTGTGCTTTTGTCCATTCTGTATTGGAATTCAAATAGATTTATAGAACTTATTTATGTATCCCTGTATAGTAATCTTTTGTTATTTTTTAAAGTATATTTTATTGATTATGCTATTAAAGTCCCAGTATTTCCCACTTTGCCTTGCTCCTCCTGATACCCCCTTCCCTCTAGCAATCACTCCCTTAGATCATGTCCAGGGGTCATACATATAAGTTCTTTGGTTTCTCCATTTCCTATACTGTTTTTAACATCCCCCTGTCTATTTTTATGCCTACCAATTATGCTTCTGAATGCCTGCACCTCTCCCTCATTTTCCCCCTTCCCCCTCCTACCTGATAAACTTCCAAATGATCTTAATCCCTATGATTCTGTATCTGTTCTGGTTATTTGCTTAGTTTTGTTATTTTTTAAAAGATTCAGTTGTTGATAGTTTTGAGTTGTCATTTTAATGTTCATAATTCTGATCTTTTTCTTAAATAACTACCTTTAACATTTCATGTAATAATGGCTTAATGCTGATGAACTACCTCCTTTAGCTTTACCTTGTGTGGGAAGCACTTTATCTGCCCTTCCATTTTAAATGATAGCTTTGCTGGATAGAGTCATCTTCATTGTAGGTCCTTACTTTTCATGCCTTTGAATACTTCTTGCTAGTCCCTTCTTGCCTGCAGAGTTTCTTTTTTGAGAAATCAGCTGATAGTCTTTTTTTTATTGCTCACTTACAGTTGTCCCTCCTTTCTCCCATTGCTCTACCTTGCCTAGTCCCCTGAAACTCCCATAGCCCACCCCCCTCCCCCGCAATTATCTCTGACCATGAGTCCTGTATTTGTGTTCCTTGGCTTGCCCCTTCCCCTTCTTCCCCCTCTTATCTCCCTCATTCCACCTCTCTGGTCACTGTCAGTTCTTTATGTCAATGTATCTGGTTCTATTTTCTCATTTGTTTTGTTGATTAGGTTCCACTTATAGGTGAGATCATATGGTATTTGTCTTCTTCCTCCTGACTTATTTCACTTAGCATAATACTCTCCAGTTTCATCCATGTTGTTGGGAAAGGTAGGAGTTCTTTCTTTTTGCTGCATAGTATTCCATTGTGTAAATGTATAGATTTTAATCCACTCATTTACTGATGGGCACTTAGGCTTTTTCTAGTACTTGGCTATTGTAAATAACTCAGTTGGTAGTCTTATAGGAACTCTTTTGTAGGTAACTTTGTGTTTCTCTTGCTACTATTAAGATTCTTTATCTTTAACCTTTGGCATTTTAAATATCATTTGTCATAGTGTGGGTTCAATTTGTTTGGGACTCTACTTCCTTTGCCAAATCACAGAAGTTTTCTTTCATATTTTTTCAAATAAGTTTTCACATTTCTTTTTTATTAAGTATATTTTATTGGTTATGCTATTACAGTTTTCCCAATTTTTCCCCCTTCATCCCCCCTCCACCCCGCACCCCCTCAACCCTCCAGCATTCCCCCCATCTTAGTTCATGTCCATGGGTTGTACATATAAGTTGTTTGAGTTCTCTGTTTCCTATACCATTTTTGACCTCTCCCTGTATATTTTATGCCTGCCAATTATGCTTCTTCCCTTTCCCCTCCCCACTGAAAACCCTCCATGTAAGGTACATTTCTCTGATTCTGTTACTGCTCTAGTTATTTGCTTAGTTTTTATTTTCATTGTTTTTCTTTTTTTTTAGGTTCATTTGTTGATAGTTGTGAGATCGTTATCATTTTACTGTTCATATTTTTTATCTTTTTCATAGATAAGTCCCTTTAACATTTTATATAATAATGGTCTGGTGATGATGAACTCTTTTAGCATGACCTTATCAGAGAGTCCCAAAGATGTTGGACTCAAAGAGGAACACACTAAGGCACATCATTAAGTTGCCCAAGATTAAAGATAGAGAGTCTGAAAAGCAGCAAGAGGAAAGGAGAGTTACCTACAAAGGAGTTCCCATAAGACTATCAGCTGATTTCTCTAAAGAAACCTTGCAGGCAGGAAGGGGCTGGAAAGAAGTAGTCCAATTCATGAAAGGCAAGGACCTACATTCAAGATGACTCTATCCAGCAAAGCTATCATTTAGAATGGAAGGGCAGGTAAAGTTTTCATATTTCTTGCTCTTCCTTCTTATCCTTCTGGCATCCCTATGATTTGGATGGTGGCACTTTAGGAGTTGTCCCAGAGTCTTCTTATACTATCCTTGTTTTTTTAAATTCTTTTTTCTTCTTTCTGTTCTGGTTGAATGTTTATTTCTTCCTTAGGTTTCAAATGATTGATTTGAATCTGGACTTTTTTCCCTTCAGTGTTGTTCCCTGTGGATTTTTCTATATTTCACTTAGTGTAGCCTTCATTTCTTCCTTTTATGTTTTTGCCATACTCAATGAGTTCTATGAGCATCCTGATCACCTGTGCTTGGAATTGCATCTGATAGGCTCTCTCAGATTCCATTTAGGTCATATTTCTTTGTCTCCTCAGTTTAGCAGCCTCCCTGTATTTGTTTCTGTGTATTAGATAGAGTTGCTTTGACTTTCTGTCTTAGCACAAGTCTTAAGTTGTATGGGGGGAGCCTTGGTTATTTGCCAGGGTGGGGCCAACTGCTTCTCAGCTTTGTGGCTGTGTGTCAGGGGAAGGCTTGGGGAAGGGACTGTGCTGCTGCCTGGCTTCTGGAGGTTTGTCCTGCACTTGCCCCTTTTCTAATCACCTTACCCCCTCCCCATATGTGACTGATGTCCTTCAGCTGTTACCCTGGTGATAAATTCCAGAGTAGGTTGATTTGTATATATTCTAAATCTGTGCAGGCTCTTTAAACAGACTCTTCCAAGAATCCAGCAGTTTCTTCCTAACCCCCACTCTTTCTGCAGCCATAAGTTATGAGGATTTATTTTCCTGGTGCTGGAACCTGGGGCTGTGCAGTCTGGCCTGGGGCTGGGATCCTTCATTCCCAAGGTGTCCCTCCCGATTTTTATCCACCACAGGTGAATGTGGGACTGCCCATTCTGCCTCTGCCAGAGCCTCTTGGCACCACACAGCTTCTCCTCGCCTCTCTGCCCCTACTCCACATCTCTGCTCTTTCTACCCATCTGGATTAAGGTGGGTTCTTTAAATTCTTGGTTTTCGGCCTTCCATATAGTTTGATTTTATGGCAGTTCTGGGTGTTATTTGTTTTGAAGTGATTTGTAATTATTCTTGTGGTTGTTCCAGGAGGCGAAATGTGCCTGCCTATGCCTCCATCTTGACCAGAAGTTTTCTTTTGTCATTTTGTGTGCTTCAAACATCTAAGAGTTTTTTAGCTTGTCTTATTACTTTCTGAAATGGATCTTTTTTTGAACAGAGTTCTTAAATTCAGTGTTACTGAGTTTGTAGTATTTTCTTTTATGGTTAGTGCAATTTATGTTTTAAGGAGTCCTTCTCTACCCTGCAGTCATAAAGACATTTTACCACTTGCTTTATGAATTTTTGTCATTTCTTTAATGAGTTTTTGTTCTGTTGTAGTATAGCTTATATCATTTTTTTCATAATGACTAATTAATGGACCCAGCACCTTTTATTGAAGAATCCATTATTAACCACTGATCTTTAAAGCTCAGTGTACCTTAAACCAACTTTTCATACATATGTAGGGCTGTTTCTGAGTTCCCAGTTGTCATTTATTTTGGTCAGTTTATCTCTGTGCCAGTACCACATGGTTTTATGGTTTTCTAAAAGTCAGTATCTGATCATACAAGTTTCTTTCATGTAGTTCCTAACATGTGGCTCATTTACACTTTAGAATTAGCTTGCAAATTTCCATGAAAAACTTTGGAATTTATATTGGGATTATATTCAATTTATAGATCAATTTAGGAAGAGTAGACATCTTTGTAACTGAATCTTCTTATGTATGATTTTTTTAGTTATTTAGGTTTTCTTCAATGTATTTTAATACAATTATCTACTTTTCATAAAAAGTCTTATATATTTTATCAGACTTAATCCCAGTTAGTTCTTCATAGTGATTGATGCTATTGTAAGTAGTATAATTTTGAAGATTACATTTGATAAGTGTGGTTGGACATATAAATACAATAGGCTATTTTATATACATTTTTGTATCTGTGACATTTTGGGGACTCTCATTCTAATTGTTGATTTCTTTTGGTTTTCTGTGTACAAAATGACTATTTTTGCGTCTTTTTGATCCTTTTATGTTTTGTTTTGTTGATGGACTAGTTAGTACCTCTGCTATGCTGAATAGAAGTGATGATAGCAAGTATCCTTTTCTTATTCCTGTACTTGATGGAAATATTTTCAGTATTTCAATATTAAATGAGATTATTGTATGGTTTTACATACATGTACTCTTACATTGCAAGCCTGTTTTGAGTTTTATCATGAAAGGATATTTTATCTAATGCTATTTCTGCATTAATTGAAATGGCAAATTATTTTTCTTCTTTAATTTGATAATGTGATGAATTAGAGCACTCGACTTTTGATTAATAAACCAAATTTGCATTCTTAGTACAAAGCTAACTTGGTCAGGGTATATATATATATATTTACACATTGCTGGATTTACTAGTGTAATATTTAGGATTTTGTACCTGTGGGTCACAAATGATGCTGGTTTGAGTGTATACTTTTTATTTTTTAATCTATTCTCATCTGGTTTTGATATCAAAGTTATATTACCCTTATACAAGGAGTAAAGAGTTTTTCTTTTATGTGTTTATTTGCAAAGTTTATATAAAATTGGTTTATCTTTTTTCTTGGTAGAACTTGCCTATAAAGTTCTGGCATCAGCACCTGGCATTTTCTTTATGGAAAGCTTAACCACACATTTAAATTTTTTGTTGTTTATTGGATTGAATTATGCAAGCTTTCTCTTCATTTTTGATAGTTTGTATTTTTTTTAGTAATTCATTTTACTTAAAATTTCAAATTACTCCTAAATTATTTGTAATGTTTATTTTTTGTTTTTTTGTCATCAGTTTTAAAGTAGTTGCTGTTTATTAACTGATCAGATTACAAAAATGACCATGGTGAATACCTTAGTTCATCCTTCTAATAAGCCCGTCGATCTGGTCCTTCCTGTTACCAGCATCTCCACCTTTGACAAAATGGGTGGTCTTTTTCTTCATTCTTCCTCGTGGAGATGATAATTTGAAGGGCCACAGGAAGTTGTTTGCTTCTTGAAGCGTATTCCAACAGTATAGACCTCATGAATAAGATCCTCCATGCAGATTATTCCATATTTACCAAGAGATCAAGCAATCAGTGCGTTATCTTTCATGGCAATTCATTTTTTGTTGATTTTCCCATACCCACACTTGTACATCAATGCATTTACTTACTTCAGGTTAAGGTACCCCCATACAATATATGGTTCCACAGTCCTCAGCATGTTAATGGAAGCCTTGTTGAGCTTAACAAAGGTGCCATTGAAGATCTGGTGGGGGTGAAGAGGCTGTAGAACCTTTCAGGCCTTTGCGCTTACATCACTGATACCTCTGATCCTGATTGCAAATTTGGGTTCCCAATTTGGGTTCTGCAGGTACATAGAAGTTGCCAGCTTTTCTCGCCATTCTAGCAATTTGAATTTCAGAACTGGACTTCTGCCTTGTGATGATGCTTAGCTTTTTCATAGGTATGCTTCCTCCTTGCCTTTTGAAGCATCCTTTGGGCAAACTTCTTTCTCAGGTGCTTGATTTTCAGCTCTGCGAAATTTCTTTGCTTTTTCTTAAGAGTTTCTGGCACAGCAGGAACCTTCTTCTCTTCTGTGCCTTCCATGATTCCAGCTGGAAAAAAAAGAGGAACTCCTGTTTTTTTATTCTTTGTAGTAGCAGTATTTCCCCCCTTTTTCTCTACTGATAATAACTCATTTGTATCTTATCTCTCTTCTTTCAGTCATTTGTCTCTTAAAAGTCTTTAAATACTTTGACGCTTTTGTATGTTTTTTTATATTCCATGAGTTTTTATTTATATCTTAATAATATCCTTTTTTCCTCCATTCCCACTATTTTAAGGACTGCCTATTTTTTATCTAGAGTATGGTTTTTCTATCTAACAGACAACACTTCATTGTTTAAAATTTACGATCCATTATTTGTGATGTTGAGCATTTTTAAATGAAATATTTGTTAGCTACTTATGAATTTTATGTGAAATGTAAAAGGGAATCCAAGACTGAGGAAACTGTTTTAAGGGAAAAAATTTAGGAAGATAATGTTTAGGACATGATATAGCACTGTGTACATTCTATATTATATGGCACATGTTTTATTATATTCTAATTACTTGATTGTATGGTTTGAACTCTTTAAGGACAGACACTAATTTATACTCATCTTTGAGTTCTAGACATCATATACATCTGTGAGCCGTAGACATTGCCTGCCTCATTAACAAATGGCTAACTGGCTTGATAGATGGTGGGTTAGGAAAATAGGATATATTAGTCTAATATAGAGGGTACTGACACCTTTTATGCAGAATAATAATGATTTTGAAATAATTATTCTGTTGACTTGAGAAACCTGTGAAACAGGGCTCCTTCTCTGGTAGTTGTTCCTTTTGTAGGTCAATGCAGTCTCTAGCCTTTCAGTGAAATACTGGAAATTGTGCTATCCTTTATTAGAATATGCGGCATGGAGGTCAGAATTAGAAGACAGGAAGGAATATATCAATCATGGTTCAATCAGGGGAGCAGAATCTTTACGTGTTACAGGGCAAGAGATTTATTATATAAATTAGACCTTATGCAATTGCCGCAGGGGCTGTGGCAGTGAAGGTCCAGGAGGAAGTCAGGAGTGAACAGCCAGTCAATCTGAGAAGCCAAGCACATCCAACCACTGAAGGAGACTGCAGAGGGAACTCTTGTAGGTGGAGCCAGGGGAGGCCATGCCTCTGTAAACACAGCCTCTGTGGGTCTGCTGCCAAGTGTCTGTGGTGGGCCTGCAACCACTGTTGGCCAGCCTGGTCAGCAGTAAAGAAGAGCTGACAGCCCTGGGCAGTGTGGCTTGGGTGGAGCATCCTCTTATAAACTGAAAGGTCATGGGTTCAATTCCCAGTCAGGACACATGCCTGGTTTGTGGGTTCAGTCCCTGGTTGGGGTGCATGCTAGAGGCAACTGATCAGTATTTCTCTACATCCATGTTTCTCTTCCTTCTCCTTTCTCTAAAATCAATAAATCCTCAGGTGAGGATTAAAAAGAAGAAGAAGGAAGGGGGAGGAAGGGGAGGAAGAGGAGGAGTCAGACCTTGTTGGCTCCTGTCACTACCTCTCACCTCGCTGACCTTCAGCTTAGTGGCTGCTGATTATTTTCCAGGTCTTGTGAAAACTACTTTTTTTTTTTTTTTGCCAACTCTACACTAAATTGTACAGGAAACAGGATTCTTGGAAATGTAGTTACAGCTTAGCAGGTTGATAGTAAAAACCTGACGCAGAACTTCTAGAATACTCCAAGAGTGGAAAGGAAGTTGAAGGTTATAGCTAGGTTCTACAAGGGCAGAAAAAGAGGCCTAATTACAGTGTTAGGGGAAGAACTGAAGGGAGGGATGGCAGGGTGTTGAATCTGAGAGGGTAACCATGAACATAGCAAACCCAGGAAAGTGCCAAAGCATAAACTGCTTCTGACCTATTGATATGATGGTCATAGCCCTAGTGAAGAAGTTAGAATCTTGAGTCCAACTTCCTGAATGGACAGTTCTTCCACATCTTACCTTTAAGTGATGGTGGCCTTAGGAGTTCTCATGGCCTGCTGCTTTTCTTTCTCAAAATATTTTCCTTAGACCATTTCATTCACACCCTGTGTTCAATTACCAAACTAAATACCAGTTTCTTAAATTTGTATTTGCAGATCTTTTTCCTTAGCACTCATGATAAATTTATACAGGTTTACTAGGCTGTATGTGCTATAGACTATTTAAACTCAACATATCTAAAATAAAATGAATTATCTCTAGCAGTCACCTCTATTTTCTTGACATTAGCAGCTGACATCAATATGTATTCAATTATCCAAGCCAGGAAACTCAAAGTCACCTCTGGTAAGTCCTCATTTTCAGTATCTACTCTGTCATTGGATATGTTGATTATCTGTCTTCATACCTCTTCACTTATTTCCTTTCCATTCATACTAAGTTCAGTAGTTTAGCATTTCATACCCAATTGTTATAATGTTATTATCTTTATTTTATCTATCACTGAAATCTTCATTATTTTCACTTTATAAAAGTATATTTGTTGATTATACTATTACAGTTGTCCCATTTTTTCTTTCCTTTATTCCACTCCTCTCTGCACCCCTCTTTCCTCTAGCAGTCCCCCCTCCTTACTTAGATCATGTCCATGGGTTCTACATATAAGTTCTTTGGCTTCTCCATTTCCTATACTATTCTTAACCTCTCCCTGTCTATTTTGTATCTACCAATTATGCTTCTTATTCCCTGCACCTTTTCTCCCATTCTCCCCCTTTCCCTTTCCCACTGATAACCCTCCAAGTGATCTCCGTTTCTGTGATTCTGTTCCTGTTGTACTTGTTTGGTTAGCTTTTTTTTTTTTTTTAGGTTCAGTCATTAATAGATGTGAGTTTGTTGTCATTTTACTGTTCATATTTTTCTTAGGTAAGTCTCTTTAACATTTCATATAATAAGGGCTTGGTGATGATGAACTCCTTTAACTTGACCTTATCTGGGAAGCACGTTATCTGCCCTTCCATTCTAAATGAAAGCTTTGTTGAATAGAACAATCTTGGATGTAGGTCCTTGCCTTTCATGGCTTTGAATACTTCTTTGTAACCCCTTCTTGCCTGCAAGGTTTCTTTAGAGAAGTCAGGTGATAGTCTTATGGGAACTCCTTTGTAGGTAACTGTCTCCTTTTCCCTTGTGCTTTTAAGATTCTCTCCTCATTTTTAATCTTAGGTAATTTAATTATGATGTGCTTTGGTGTGTTCCTCCTTGGGTCCAACTTCTTTGGGACTCTCTGAGCTTCCTGGATTGTATGTCTATTTCCTTCACCTGATTGGGGAAGTTTTCCTTCATTATTTTTTCAAATAAGTTTTCAATTCTTGTTTCTCCTCTCTCTTTTTGGCACCCCTGTGATTCAGATGTTGGTGCATTTAAAGTTGTCCCAGAGGTTCCTAAGCCTCTCCTCATTTAAAAAAAATTCTTGTTTCTTCATTCTGTTCTGGTTGAATGTTTATTTTTTCCTTTTGTTCCAAATAATTGATTGGAGTTCCAGTTTCCCTTCACTGTTCCCTATATATTTTCCTCTATTTCAGTTTCTGTAGCCTTTACTTCTTTGTTTATTTTGTGTCCATACTGAAACGTTTCTGTGAGCATTCTGATTATCAGTGTTTTGAACTCTGCATCTGATAGTTTGGCTATTTCCTTGTCACTTAGTTATTTTTCTGGAGTTTTGTTCTATTCTTTCATTTGGGCCATATTTCTTTGTCTTGGTGCACCTGTTAAGTTGTAAGTGGCAGAGCCTTAGGTATTTTCCAGGGCAGGGCAATCCACCTTACTGCCTTTTGGCATTGTCTGTGGGGGAGGTGTGAGAGAGAGAACAGTGCTGCTTGCTCAGCTCTCAGGTGACTTTCAGGCACTTCCTCTGCTACCCACAAGCAGTTGGGCCTTTCTGGTGCTGATTCCTGGGTGGGTTGGTTTGTGTACATTTTAGGACCCCGTGAGTACAGAATCTCCTGTGAGACTGTTGCCACAGCTCCCACAGATTTTTACAGCCAGAGGTTGTGTGGCATTATTTTTCTACATTGGAAACTTGGATTGCATGGTCTATCTTGTCCCTTAGTTGTTCTTTCTGGTTTATCTGGACATGTTTGTGGGACTGTCTGGTCCTCCGGTGACCACCTTGCTGTGTGTCCTCTCCACACAGCCAGCCCTGGATGCCCATCTCTGCCCCTTTTACCAGTCTAAGTGAATGTTTCTTCTGTAACTCCTTGGTTGTCAAACACCCATACAGTTTGATTTTCTGGAAGTTGTTTGTTTTTGTTTTTAAATTTTTGTTGTGCAAGGAAACAAAGTATATCTACCTATGCCTCCATCTTGGCTGGAAGTCTTCCATTTTTTCTCTTTTTAATAATAATCATAATATTAGTATTGTCCAACTTTATAAATTAGTAAGTAGCGGAGTCAGATTTGAAATGTCAACTGTTCACTGTGCTTCAAAGGCTCTGGGCAAGTTCCTTACCTCTGAGATCCTGTCTCCCCATCTGTAAAATGGACTTAGTATTATTACTTACTATGTAGGGTTGTCAGGATTAAATGAACTCACAAATGTCCTACATCTGGTATAAGACAAACAGAGAGACAAGTAGGATAACATTTAATAAGGCAGGAATTACTACAGTTGGAATTTGAACCCACTCATCCCACTCTGGAGCTGTACTCTTATCCAGTAATGAATGCTGATGCGTCCTCCTGTTTCAGAAGTGGGAAGCACTGCTGCCATTTTCACCTTTCCCAAGCACAAAGCATATTATTTCCCTGTTTAAAAACACTTGGTGCACTGGCTGGTGTGGCTCAGTGGACTGAATTGTGCCTTGTTTGCCAGCCACATTCCCAGTTAGGGATGCGCAAGAGGCAACCAACTGATGTTTCCCTGCCTTTCTTTCTCTCTCTAAAAATAAATAAATGAAATCTTTAAAGAAAAGCACTTAGCCATCTGTAATCCTAGTAACTCACAGGGGCCATGGCCTTAATGCTTATTTGTTTTACCTCATTTCTGCTCTCCTGTACTCCTAATTCATGGCAACCTCCAAATTAAAAAAAAAAAGATTTTATTTATTTGTAGAGGGGAAGGGAGGAATAGAGAAGGAGAGAAACATCGATGTGAAAGAGAAACATTAATCAGTTTCTTCTTGTATAGTCCCTGACCAGTAACTGAACCCAAAACCCAAGTGTGTGTCTTGACTGGGAATGGAACCAGTGATCCTTCACTCTGCACAGCAATGCCCAGCTGACTGAGGCACATGTTTTTAATATCTGGAAAGTTCCATGCTCATTCATATCTTAGTACTTTTGCACATGTGATTTCTTCTGCTTGAAATGTGTTATCCTTACTCCTGGAGAGCTCCTAATTGTCCTTTGAGATTCAGCTCAACATTACCACTTTTGTGAACCTTTCCTAAGCATACTTGACATAGATTTTGATGTGTGTCTAAGAGTACATATATGACATTGTCTTTCAAATATTTGCCAGTTTCCTTAGGGTATGAGCTTATTGAAGGTACTCCTCATCTTTGAGGTCTTAGATTCTAGCTTGGTTCCTGACACATGTGCACAATAAATTTACATGAGATTAATGAATGAACTTAAAGGGATACTTATGCTGTTCTCCTGGTAGTCTGTTTTAGTCTCTGGTAATGACTGCTCCTTGGTATCAGTATTCTGTTAGCACTTTCTGTACTTACTTTTGAAAGTAGCCTGAGAGACAATTTCTTCCAATACTTTATCAGCTCAGTTTTATGTATTTTATCTAGATGTGTGTAGCTGCATTGCCCATGGTGTCACATATCCCCTCTCTTTCTTCTTGTGACAGGATTCAGGCCAAGAAATCCCTCTTGACATCCAGGAAAGGAGATTTTTTTCTATTCTCTCAGTGACTTGCCATGCTGTTGAGTATTGGGAAACCATAGTCCCTTGTACTGGCAGGTTTTTATGGCCTTTTCTGTCTGATCTTGAAACTTTATGCTGTTGTGTTATTTTTCTACTGCCTTAAAATGTTTGAACAAAAATGTTGTTTTTTTTTCCCAAAGGAAATATAAGAATACATATCAATCAGAATCACATTTTCAGTTTCTCTATTACATGGTTGGTTTTTAGCATACTATCAGTTCCTGGCAGATTTTCAAAGAGCAGGCAATGATGGGAAAGTACTCAGCATATGTGTATATGTGGGTGGGGATGATGGAGTGGGGGATAAGTGGGAAGATACAGGAGAAAGAAATGTGCTCTGGCCTCTTACCCAACACAGGAGGCAGCATTATATTGTATAGTGGGAAGGAGAATTCAATTGTGGTTTTCTACTTCCTAATTATAACTTCCTTTTTCAGTCAATTTCAGGAAGTTGTATTCACAATCATGTAAAATCAAAAAGAGTAACAGTGAAAAGAAAGCTTCACTTCTATTCCTGACCCCTAGTTCTCTTGTAGTCAGTGTCCATGCCATTTTTTTCATGCAGAGATATTCTGTGTATATGTAAGCATAGTGGCATATCATTTAAAAATATAGAAACAATACTCCCTGTGTGATCTTAGGCGAATCTCTTTAACTTCAGCATGAACTTATTTAAAATCCTAGATGGAGATAATACATACCTGACGAAACCCACAGGGATTTTGTGACAACCAATGAAGGTAGTGCTTGTGAACATGCTTTGAAAATCAGCAGTTATTTACAAGTACAGGATGGGGGGGAGGGTGGTCATGGGAGTAGAATTGTTCTTCACAAAGGACAATGAGTCATGTGCAATCTGATTTTACAAGAGCAATTCTGAATTGGTAGCAGGGCTGTTGTGTCAGTAGCCTAACTATTGGGTGAGTTTCCCAGCCTATACATCCTGTCTCTCATGGCATGTCCTTGGGTTTTCTAAATGACTAATCAAGAGCTACCTCTTGCTCCTTAATTGTCAGGTGTGTATGCACTTGGGATAAGAAGTGGAAGCTTTCCAGAATGTGGGACACCTCCGCCTCTCTCCCTTACCCCTCCTCTTTGCTCCCTCTTCATGTTCAGGGAGTTGGTATTGGAACTTGGCTGATGCAACAGTTGAATCATGGTCCCTTAGTGTTGTGGGATCCACTTATTTTTAATTGGTAGTTGCTGGAATCATTTCTGCCCCCCTCACTCTGACTTCCTTTTCTAATTTGCTCTCAGGGGCTCTCAACACTCACTTTAATCAGCCAAGGCAGAGCTGCCACATAGTCCCAAACTGGGATCTTGGGACCCCAGGTTCTTCTGCTATGACTCTATTTCTTCAACTTTCTTTTCTAATCTGCTAAAACTTTGTCTTTGAATTAGGCCTTGGGGATAAGGATCCTTTGGGCATTATTTTCACAGAGACATCTTGAATGGTGCCAACTTGTAGACTTTGTCAACTACTGTTTGTCCTGAAGCCTTTTGTTCATGCTAGCAGAGAGGGGAGAGGAAGATATCTTGCTGAGGTGTCTAGTGAATGAGCCTAGTGAATGATGGAGAAACATAGAAATGAAAAACCATCATCTGGGGAATGTGAGCCTTGATAGTTTGGTCCACAGACTGCTTCTGTATTACCAAAAAGCCTTTGTGGAAAGCTCGCTTGGTGTGCTTCTGTTTGTTACTGCTCAAAGGAGAGTAAACACTAGCTGTGCCTCTTTGGCCAATATTCATTATTAGGTTACATTTAAAAATATTACTTATATATACTTCTTAAAAGAGAAGTTTTAGGTTAACAGCAAAATTTAATGGCTGGTACAGAGAGTTCCCATATGTACCTTCTGCCCTCACATGGACACTTACTATCCATATCGTGCATCAGTGGTACATTGGTTACCACTGAACTTATCAGTGGTATCAGTGAACTTACACTGACACATCATCACCCAAAGTCCATAATTTACATTAGGGTTCATGCTAGATCTTGTACATTCTGGGGTTTGGCAATGCCCCATAGAATGACTTGTATCCACCATTATAATATGATGCAGAGCAGTCTCACTGCCCTAAAACTCTATTCCACCTACTCATCCTTCCCTTTTCTTCTAGCCCCTGGCAACCAATAGTATTTTTATTATTATTTTAAGTATATTTTATTGATTATGATATTATAGTTGTCCCATTTTTTTCTCTCCTTTATCCCCCTCTACCCTGCACCACCACTTCTAACATACCCCTCCTTTAATTCATATCCCTGGGTTGTACATGTAAGTTCTTTGGTCTCTATATTTCCCATACTATTCTTGACACTTCTCCTGTCTATTTTATTAAGAAGCAATTAATTATGCTTCTTATTCCCTGAACCTTCCCCGCCATTGTCCCTCTTTCCCTTCCCCATTGATAACTCTCCATGTAATCTCCATTTCTGTGATTCTCTTCCTTTTCTACTTGTTTGGTTAGTTTGTTTTGGCTTTTTAAGGTTCAGTTGTTGATAGTTGTGAGTTTTTTTTTTTGTCATTTTACCGTTCATAGTTTGATCTTTTTCTTAGTTAAGTCCCTTTAACATTTCATATAATAAGGGCTTGGTGATAATGAACTCCTTTAACTTGACCTTATCTGGGGAGCACTTTATCTGTCCTCCCCTTTAAAATGACAGCTTTGCTGGATAGAGCAATCTTGGATGTAGGTCCTTGCCTTTCATGACTTTGAATACTTCCTTGTAAATCCTTCTTGCCTGCAAGGTTTCTTGAGAGAAATCAGCTGGTAGCCTCATGAGCATTCCTTTGTAGGTAAACTGTCTCCTTTTCTCTTGCTGCTTTTAAGACTCTCCTTATCTTTAATCTTGGGAGGCAGCTATGCTCACCACTATACCACCAATGCCAACCTTATCTTTAATCTTTGGTAATGTAATTATGATGTGCCTTGGTGTGTTCCTCCTTGGGTCCAACTTCTTTGGGACTCTCTGAGCTTCCTGGACTTGTATGTCTATTTCCTTTACCAGATTGGGAAAGTTTTCCTTCATTATTTTTTCAAATAATTTTTTAATTTCTTGTTGTTCCTCTGCATCTTCTGGCACCCCAATGATTCAAATGTTGGTATATTTGAAGTTGTCCCAGAGGTGCCTGAGCCTCTCCTCATTTTTTTTTTTTAATTCTTGTTTCTTCATTCTGTTCTGGTTGAATGTTTCTTTCTTCCTTCTGCTCCAAACCATTGATCTGAGTCTCAGTTTCCTTCTCTTCACTGTTGCTTCCCTGTATATTTTCCTTTATTTCACTTTGTATAGCCTTCACTTTTTTGTTTATTTTGTGTCCATACTCAATCATTTCTGTGAGCATCCTGATTACCAGTGTTTCGAACTCTGCATCTGATAGGTTGGCTATCTCTTTGTCACTTAGTTCTTTTTCTGGAGTTTTGATCTGTTCTTTCTTTGGGCAATATTTCTTTGTCTCATTGCACCAGTCTGGATGAATGTTTCTTCCTGAACTCCTTGGTTGTTGGACTTCCATCCAATTTAATTTGCTTGCAGTTCTGGTTATTTTTTTTAAAATTGGTTGTTATGCTTCCTTTGGTTGTGCAAGGAAGTGAAGCATATCTGCCTATTCCTCTATCTTGGCTAGAAGCCCTAAATGCTATTATTATTATTTTTAAGATATTATTTTTTATTATTTATTTGTAGAAAGTGGAAAGGAGGGAGAAACAGAGGGAGAGAAACATTGATGTGAGAGAGAAATATCAACCAGTTGCCTTCTGTAAGCACTCTGACTAGGGAAGAACCTACAACCCAGGCATTGGCCCTGGTCAAAAGTCGAACTGGTGACATTCTGATTTGTAGAATGACACCCAAAACTGACTAGCCACATTAGTAGGTTTTTAGGTATTTATTTATTTTTGTTTATAGGTTATTGTTTTTCAAATTTTATTTTTCAATTATAATATTCAATATTATTTTGTATTACTTTCCGATATATAGCATAGTGTTTAGACAGTCATATGTTTTAAAAAGTGGTCCCTCTGATGCATAGCTATTACAATATTATTGACAATTTTTCTTAAGCTTTATTTTATATCTGTTACAGTTTTTTAACTACCAATTTGTAGTTCTTAAACCCTTTATCTGTTTCATCTAGCCCCCAAACTCCCTCTTCTCTGGCAATCATCAGTCTTTTCTTAGTATCTATGAGTCTGTTTCAGTCTTTGTTGGTTTTTTGTATTGTTTTGTATGTTCCACATATAAGTGCAATCATATGGTATTTGTATTTCTCTGACTGACATTTCACTTTGTATAATATCCTCTAGTTCCATCCATGCTGTTGGAAGCAACCACTGATGTTTTTACCATCTTCATAATTTTGCCTTTTTCAGAATCTCCTATAGTTGGAACCATAGAGTATGTAGTCTTTTCAGATTGACTTCTTGGGTTATATATTTTAAATGAGATTTAGATATATTTCTTAGTATGATTTTAAAGCTACAATAGAGAGTAAATGTATTTCTTTCTAGTATACAAAGGCCCATTTGTGTGACTTCTTTTTGGACAAAGGGACACTGCTAAAGTATATTGTCCTGGTAACAGTTCACTCTTGGAGAAGCAATGCAGTGCACTTGACTTTGATGGCCAGGCATGGTCAAGGTGCAGGACAGAAAACTCTTGTTCAATGATTGAATTATGACCTTTTTACTAAACAGTGGGGGTTAGTTATTAAACTGTAGGTAAACTCACTTATAGGGCTATGTCTAGGGCCAAGACCAAGAAAGAGACAGAAATCTCTGCACATTTCATGTGTTCATTGAGAACTGCATTCTAGATAAAGTAATCATATGTATGTTTTTTATTACTATGTAAAATATGAGTAATTTGTAAATTATTATTTCCCAAAAGATCATGATCTCTTGTAGGTAGGAAATACGTATATTAATTTTTGTAATTTATTTTTTAAATTGTTTATTCTATTACAGTTGTCCCAATTCTTTTCTTTTCTGCCCCCTCCATTCAGCTTGACCTTTTTGTCCACAGTAAATTCTCTCTCCATTGTTCATATCCATGGGTTATTCATACATGTTCTTTGTCTAATCCCTTCCTCTTCTTTTCACCATTCTCCCCACTCCTACAGCTATTAGTCTGTTCCATGTTTACATGTCTGGTTCTGTTTTTCTCATTAGTTTATTTTGTTCATTAGAGTCCAGTTATAAATGAGATCATATGGTTTTTAAAAGTGTCTTCCTGACTCTAGCATGGCGTCTATTCATAGTACACAAAAAATAGTGAATGAGTAAACATTATTCCATTGTTGCTTACAATTCTCAGAACACATGTTTTTCTGTTCTTGCTTACCTTAGATTTAGAATATGAGTGTTTCACATTCTCCCATGTATTTTTCATGTTTACATTGATAGAGAAGGGAAATAAAATGGCTACATGACCCTGCTTATTTGGCCCTGCTTATTTTTGTTCAGAGCTGGATGTTTATAGAAGAGTGTATACCAGAATCTCGTCAGATGAATGTAGAAGTAGATCCAAGGTACTGAGATTTTAGGACATGGCTCCACTAAATGAGAGAGTGCATAGTTTATCAGTGTGGTTAGGTAAAACTATGCTTCCTAGGAGACAAGGAATCCCAGTGTGGGTCTAAAGCCTACCAGCCTTTTAGCCCTGTCTAGCCTTGCTTCTCTTTGTGCTCCTTTCATGGCCTACACATTTCCTCTTTGCCTACCAGGTGCTTGAACAGTTGGGAGGGAGGAATCTACCCTTCCTATTATTTACTTGCCCATTGCTATAGTCCTATTTATTAGTTGGCAGGCAAAGAGGAGACCTCTTTCATTTCTTCACTGGTTCCTCCAAGACTTGGCTCCTGATAAAATTTGTAAATGTTGATTGAGTGCCTACTTTGGTATTGGATACAACAGTATGAGAGCTTTAAGATGAATAAGGTGGTACAGCTAGTTAGTGGGAAGCCTGGGCTTAAATCTGGACCTCCAAGTGTAGTGCTTTTGACATTTACATCGGGCTGTTTTGTGGTGTTCTTATGTCAAAGTAAGAAAGTGAAAGAAGCCCTGGCTGGTATGGCTCAGTGGATTGAGCACCGGCCTGTGAACTGAGGGGTTGCAGGTTTGATTCCCAGTTTAGGGCACATGCCTGGGTTGCAGGCCAAGTCCCCACTAGGAGGCATGCAAGAGGCAACCACACATTGATGTTTCTTTCTTTTTTTTTTTAACTTTTTTTATTGATTATGCCATTACATTTGCTCTATTCCCCCCCTCCATTCCCCTCCACCCTGCATACCCCTCCCCCACCGTTTCCCCCTTTAGTTCATGAACACGTGTCTCAAATTCTTTAGATTCTGTATTTCCCCTACTCTTCTTGCCCCCCCATCTATTTTCTATCTACTGTCTTTGCTACTTATTTTCTGTACCTTCTCTCCCCTTCCCCTCCTCCCACTCCCCTGTTGCTAAACCTCTATGAGATCTTCATTTCTATGGTTCTGCTCCTGATCTAGCTGTCCTCTTAGTTTGCTTTTGTTTTTAGGTGTGGTTGTTACTAACTGTGAGTTTGCTGTCCTTTACTGTTCATCTTTTTTATCTTCTTTTTCTTAGGTAAGTCCCTTTAACATTTCATATAATAAGGGCTTGGTGATGATGAACTCCTTGAATTTGGTCTTATCTGAGAAGCACTTTATCTGTCCTTCCATTCTAAATGAAAACTTTGCTGGGTAGAGCAATCTTGGTTGTAGATCTTTGGTTTCCATGACTTGGAATACGTTTTTCCAGCCCCTTCTTGCCTGTAAGGTCTTTTTTGAGAAATCAGCTGACAGTCTGATGGGAACTCCTTTGTAGGTGACTGTCCCCTTAGCTCTTGCTGCTTCTAGGATTGTCTCCTTCATTTTAATCTTGGCTAATGTAATTATGATGTGCCTTGGTGTGTTCCTTCTTGGGTCCAACTTCTTTGGGACTCTCTGAGCTTCCTGGATTTCTTGGAAGTCTATTTCCTTTGCCAGCTTGGGGAAATTCTCCTTTATTATTTGTTCAAATAAGTTTTCCACTGGTGGCTGTGCCTTTCCCCCTTCTGGTACCCCTATAATTCGGATGTTGGAACGTTTAAAGATGTCCTGGAGGTTCCTAAGCTTCTCCTCATTTTTCTGAATTCTTATTTCTTCATTCTTTTCTGTTTGATCATTTTTTTCTTCCTTCTGGTCCACTCCCTTGATTTGAGTCCCAATTTTCTTTCCATTACTATTGGTTTTCTTTGTATTACCATTCATTTCAATTAGTTTAGCTTCCATATGTTTCTCTAATTTGTGACTAAAATCAACCAGTTTTGTAAGGATCCTGATAACCAGTGTTTTGAACTGTGCATCTGAAAGACTGGCTATTTCTTCATCGCTTAGATCTATCGGTTCTGGGGCTCTGAGTTGTCCTAGAGCCATTTTTGGTCTATTCATGCTAAGTAAGCGGAGCCAAGCCTTAGTTGTTTACCTGGACGGGGCGACCCAGGTCGCTGGTTTGTGACGCTGTGTGTGTGGGCGTGGTCAGAGAGGGAGCAATGGCGGTCCTCTCCGCTAGCCCAGCCTGTCCATTCACACCACACGCCTCGGCTTGTTTATCTGATCGGAATTGTGCGAGGCTGCTGCCCCGAGCAGGCTTCCCTTCTCACTGGTTTCTCCGCACATAAATGCGCGACAGACCCGCAGCACCTCTTCCCTGTGCGCTCCCGTAGCTAGCTCGCTCGTGCTCAGCGCCTAACGGCTGCTTGCGTGCGCACCGCACCGCGCACCACCCGGGAATTTTTTCTTGCTAACCTGCTCTGCTAATGGCTTGGCTCCTCGTACCGGTCCAGCTGAGTATCTAGTTGTCCTTTGGACTCCGTATTGTCGATTTTCCATGTGGCTTGGTTGTGACTGCTGTTAAAAATAGTTGTTCTTAGATTTGGTTGTGCACAGAGGCAAGGTGGTTCCTCCACCCACGTCTCCATCTTGGCGGAAGTCCTGATGTTTCTCTTTCGCTTTTTCCCCTCTCTCTAAATATAAATAAATAAAATCTTAAAGAAAGTAAAAGAAATCACATGTTCTTATTTAAACCCACAAAAGATAATACATTAAAGACTAAAAGTCTAATAGATAGGATTAATATTGTACAGTGCCCAATTCTCCTTAGATATTTAGACATAATTTTTAAATGTACTTCATATATTTGGTGTTTAGACTTATCTGTTTTATAGAGAAATGTATAATTGAAGATAAAACCCTGTTAATCCAGTCTTTTAATATATTGGATGTCTGGTTGCTCATGCACAAGGACATAATCAGTGTGATAGATAATATTAATTCTTTTTCAAGTGACTGGGAAGAAATAAACAGCCAAAGTCAAACCTCAAAATGCCAGCAAGTGTTATTCAAAAATATGAGAAAAACAGCTTATTAACTGAGGAGGACACTGAGGTGATTGTTGCCGTATGCACTATTATGAAGGACAGAGATTGCTGCCTGGGGACAGTATATTTGGAGAAATGAGGAGAGAAAAGAGTCAGTACAATTTTGACAAGTTGTACTGATTGATGTAGAATCAACCTCCCACAAGTTCATAAAGTTTTAAAGCTATAAATATTTTCATCTTCAAGCACACTTCTGGGAGCCCCCCCAGATTTAGAATAATTTAATTCCCCCAAGGTATTAGAGGATTATTAACTGAACAGATTTGCTGTCTCTTAAGGCAATGGTACATCAAGAAAGTAATATTTGTCTGACATAGTAGAAAAAACTTAGAGGAATTTGGAGGCCTCTCTCGATTTTTGTGGAAAATAATTATATTTTTTGTGTTCTAAGGAACAGTGTGCATATTAAAATTTCACAAAGTGTCAAATGGTGCAGAGTTTGCACTTTAACTAAGGCATTATTACATATACATAAGTGTGTGCATTATTTGGCAATGACAGTTTGCATGAGCCAGTGGAAATCTGATCGAATAACTGACAAAGTCTCCACAGTCAGATTTGAAAGATAGGAAGGAGACAGGAGCAAAGGTGCTGAGATCCTCCTATGTGTCTTTTTCTGTGCTAAAATTCTTACACAAGTTGTTTCATTTAATCCTTATGAAATTGTCACAAGATATAAGTTATATACTCACTGTACAAAATAAGGCCCAAAGAATCTGAGTGTTAATTATCTTTCTCAAGTTGCATAGCAGTAGACAAGGTGAGGTGCTCTCAGAGTTTAAAAAGCAGCCTAAACAAAGGTGTGGAGATGATCTACAGTGGAGTGGGTAAGTGCTCAGCCTGACTAGAGCTGAGAGTTCTTATTGGGAAGTGTAAAAAAACAAAGGTTTAATAGGGCCATTTTATGAAAGGTGTTGAAGGCCAGACAGGAATTTAGATATGCTGACTCTGAGGAGCGGAGTAATTAGTGGGGATGTGAGTGAAGTTAGGAAATTCATCATATTTATACCTTCTTCATTGCTTGAATTTGTTACGACAAATACACTTTATTTTTCTAAGTAACAACACTGAGATAAAAATATTTAACAAACATTTTCAGATCTTATTATATGCTAAGTATTATATTGGGTTGGGCAAAGAGTTAGTTCATTTCTTGCCCGTAAGATGGTTCTAGTTGTCTTTAACTTCATTTGAAACAATATGATGGCTGTCAATATCACAGTGCATTTATTTATTTTAAGTATAATTTATTGATTATGCTGTTATAGTCTCAATCTTTCTCCCTTTTCCCCCTCTGCCCTTCTTCCCCCAACAGTGCCCCCTGCTCCTTAGTTTCTGTTCATGGGTCACAAGTGTAAGTTCTTTGGCATCTCCCTCTCCTGCACTATTTGTAACACCCCCTTGTCTATTCTGTTCCTACCAATTATGCTTCTTGATCTCTGCACCATGTCCCCCATTCTCATCTTAGCTGATGACGCTCCAAATGGCCTTCACACCTATGTCTGCTCTTGTTCTGGATGTTTGCTTAGGTTTTTTTTCCTTTTCTTTTTTGCTTTAGTTGCTGATAGTTGTGACTTTGTTGTCATTTAATGTTCATAGTTTTGATCTTCTTTTTCTTAAATAATTCTCTTTAACATTTCCTGTAATGGCTTCATGATGATCCTTTAGTCTTGCCTTATCTGGGAAGCACTTTATCTGCCCTTCAATTCTAAATGATAGGTATGCTGGATAGAGTAATCTAGGTTGTAGGTCCTTGCTTTTCATCACTTTGAATGCTTCTTGCCAGTCCCTTCTTGCCTGCAAAGTTTCTTTTGAGAAATCATCCGACAGTCTGATGGGAACTCCTCTGTAGGTAAACTGCTTTTCTCTTGCTGCTTTTAATTCTCTCTTCATCTCTAACCTTTGACATTCTAATTATGATGCAACTTGGTGTGTTCTTCTTTGTGTCCAACTTGTATGGGACTCTTTGTGCTTCTTGGATTTGTATGTCTATCTCCTTTTCCAAATTAGGGAAGTTGTCTTTCATTATTTTTTTCAAATAAGTTTTCAATTTCTTGCTCTTCCTCTTCTCCTTCTGGCACTCCTATGATTCAGATACTGGTACATTTAAAGTTGTCCCCGATGTTCTTAAGCCTCTCTCTCTCTCTTTTTTTATGTATTCTTGTTTTTTCTTTCTGTTCTAGTTGAATGTTTATTTCTTCTTTTTGTTCCAAATCATTGACTTTAATCCTGGCTTCTTTCCATTCACTTTTGGTTTCCTATATATTTTTCTTTTTTTTTCACTTTGTATAACCTTCATTCCTTTATTTGTTTGTGTGTTTATTTTATTGGTGTACTCAATGAGTTCTCTGAGCATCCTTATCACCAGTGTTTTGAACTTTTCATCTAATATGTTGGCTATCTCCATTTCATTTAGTTCTTTTTCTAGGTTTTTACTCTGTTCTTTCACTGGGACCATATTTCTTTGTCTCCTCAATTTGGCAACCTCCCTGTGTGTATTTCAGTGTATTAGGTAGAGCTGCTTTTACTCCCTGCCTTAGTGGCATGGCCTGTGTAGCAAAGGCAACTATAAATTGTGTGGGGCAGAGCCTTAGATAATTGCCAGGGCAGGGAAACCCACTTCACCACTGCATAGCTCCACTTGTGGTGGTGGTGGTGGGGGTGTGTAGAAGGGACAACTTTGCTGCCTAGCCTCCATGTGCTTGCCCCATTTCACCCACTGTCAGTCTGCACCCATGTGCAGTCACTTCTCCCACTTCCTGTGTGCAATTGGTGCCCCTCTAGCTGCTGCCCTAGGGTTTGTGTACATTGTAAGTCCACATGGGCCCTACAGGCATTGAAAATCTGACAGTTTCTTCTACTGTCCCAACCCCCACTGGTTTTTACAGCCACAGGTAGTGGGGGTTTATCTTCCTGGTGCTGGAACCCTGGGCTGTGTGGTCTGGCCTTGAGCTGGAATTGCTCACTCCCAGGGTATCCCTCCCCATTTTTATCCACCAGACATGAATGTGGGACCATCCCTCCACTGCTGCAGCTTGTCTGTGCCACACCACCTCTCTACCATGTCTCCATGACTCCACCCCTCCTACCCACCTGGGTGAATGTGGCTTCTTTAATACCTTTGTTGTCTGGTTTCCATAGAGCTTGATTTTTAGACAGTACTGAGTATTATTTGTTTTTGAGATCTGGTTGTAACTTTTTCTATGGTTGTGCAAGGAGGTGAAATGTGGCTGCTTACACCTCCATCTTGACTGGAAATTCTCAGAGTGCATTTAAAAAACTCATTAAAATCAGTGAATTTTTTGTGTAGCCATTTTAATGTTAAAGATAGAAGAAAGCATGCAACATTTTTGGCATATTATGCTTTATTATTTCAAGAAAGGTAAGAATGCAACTGAAATGCAAAAAAAGATTTGTGCAGTGCATGGAAAAAATACTGCAACAGAACATATCAAAAGTGGTTTGTGAATTTTTGTTTTGGAAATGTCTCACTGGATGATGCTCCACTGTTGGGTAGACCAGCTAAAATTGATAGCAGTCACATTGAAACATTAATTGAGAACAGTGGACATTACAACACTCAGGAGATGGTCGACATTCTCAAAATATCCAAATCAATAAAACTATTGGTGAAAATGAAAAATGTGTCTTTTTTTTTAAGATTTTATTTATTTATCTTTAGAGGGGAAGGGAAGGAGAGAGGGAGAGAAACATCAATGTACGGTTGCCTTTCATGCGTCCCCTGCTGGGAACTGGCCTGCAGGGAACCTGCCTGCAACCCCAGTATGTGCCCTGACTGGGAATCGAACCGTGATTGTCTGGTTCGCAGGCCTGCGCTCAATCCACTGAGCTACACCAGCCAGGGCGAAAAATGTGTCTTATATGGAAAAAACCATGTGGACTTTTTGGCCAACCTAATGCTACTGTTGGTTCTTAACCACATAAAGACCACGGGGAACACATTTGTCATTGAATAAAGATGGGTTTATTGGCTTCTTACAATGAGGGAGAACATAGATCATGAGGAACATGGAGCATCTCAGTAGGAAGATGTTAGAAAGAATTTATTTATTTATTAAAAGATTGTATTTCTTTAGAGAGAGGGAAAGGGAGGGAAAAAGAGAGGGGGAGAAACATCGATCAGTTGCCTCTCACACATGCCTCACCTGGGGACTGGGCCTGCAACCCAAGCATGTGCTCAGACTGGGAATCCAACCTGCAACCTTTTGGTTTGCAGAACAATACCTAATTCACTGAACCACACCAGTCAAAGCTAGGAAGGATTTATTATATGATTTGGGCTTGTGTTAGTTGATTTTCAGGAGAATTTAAGGAAGTATAGGTTTTTTTCTGGAGACCCAAAGTAGAGGAAAATTCTGTGGTTTGGTCTCTTAATTTTTATCTAAAAGGCAGTTGGCCAAGGCTATACTTGGTAAAGAGGCAGCAGTCACTCATTTTAGCCTACAGAGGACAATGTATGGTCATTTTTTTCTGGTTGGGATAGTGTTTTGATTTTATCTCTACTCAGACTTGGTTATAGAATGGTAGTGTTTTGTCTTGATCCATCATAGTCACAGAATGACCTTGTCTGATGCTGGTCATCTGTGAAATTGCTAATGTTCAACAGGATTACACCACGGCCTGGTTGTGAGCTCCAAGAACTCCTGGCAACACCAAGACAACCTGGTCCCAATTGCCAGGGGCTGCTTTCCTCTTTGTCACTGTGTATTGGGGCTCTAGAAATGAAGAAGGCAATTTTCCCTCAGGGGAAGTACATTTAAATAAAGAAATTACACTCCAATGTGGTACATGTAATAACAGAAGTGTTAAAAGCAACTTTGACATTATTATTTAGCAGGTATCCAAGGTTTATTTTAAACTTATCACAAAGGAATTATATCCCCGGGAAAATTTGTTGAAAAAGTTCCTTCTGGTCAGGGAAGTGGTTTTTTTTTTCCTCAATAGAGAGGAAATGCATTAGGTAAAATTGGTAGAGTAGGTATAAGAGAGGGATGTCTGTTAAAGATTATAGAAAGGTCTCATGGCTACTTAAAAGTCACTGTACATTTAATATATATTAAACATATGCACTCTTTTTGTATATCAATTATGTCTAAATAAATGAGTGGATCAAACAACTATGGTACATTTACACAATGGAATTCTACACAGTAGAAAGAAAGAAGGTGCTCCTACCCTTTGCAACAGCATAGATGGAACTGGGAAGCATTATGCTAAGTGAAATAAGCCAGGCGATGAAAAAAATACCATATGATGTTATCTGTAAGTGGAATCTAATCAACAAAACAAACAAGCAAGCAAAATATAACCAGAGAGACTGAAATAAAGAACAAACTGATAGTAACCAGAGGGGAGGAGGGGGAATAATGGGGGGAAGAATGGGAAGGGTCAACAAAGAACATGTATGAAGGACCCACGGACAAAGCCAAAGGGGCATAAGATTGAGGGTAGGAGGTGGGGCAGTGGAGAGTGGTGGTGGGAAAATGGAGGCAACTGTACTTAACAGCAATAAAAAAAACAATAACAAAAAATAAACACAAAAACCTCACTGCACCTTTAACTATAGATATCCCCTGCTTTTCAAAAGTTTGCATTACGCCACTTTGTTTTTATGAAAGACCTACATTAGTACCTGTTTTTTCCTAACTAAAGTCCAAAGAAGATTATTGCTTTTAAATTAATGGTAATTGCTTCTTCCTTATATGCCACATCACCTTAAGAAAGGTTTCATAGGAATGCTTTACCTTTGGATAGTGGGGGATACCAACACTTGGTCATTAGACTTGTTCTAAAACTGGTGATAAATCTTTCATGAAAGTCTAACTTCTCTCATATAGGAATTCTGTTTTATCATTCCAATAAGACAGCCTTTAAAAAATTTTCACTGCATGCCACAGTCCAGTGAATCAAGGCCTTTATAGTCAGTGTAGGTATTTTTGTCCTCAGAATAAGGACTAAAAGATGATGGAAGGCACTTATATATCTCCAACTTATTATTTACTAGAGCTTGGAAGTAAGGCACATTTCTGGCTCATGAATTATGACTAATTCTCATTCTCAAGAGGAGATTTCTCAGAGCAAGTTTCATGTCCTTATTACGAAGACTATAGATCAGGGGATTAAAGAGAGGAGTCATTACTGAATATACCAGTGTGAGGATCTTCTGCATCAAAGTTGGGATGCCATAGGCAGGGCTCACATACATTACCATGACTGCTCCATAGAAAAGAGACACCACAGCTAAATGAGAACCACAAGTGGAAAAGGCCTTTTTCCGGCCAGCTGCAGAAGGGACCTGAAAAACAGCTCTGAGCAACAGAGTGTAGGATCGGAGAATATACAAAATAGTGAGGGAAAGGACAAGGGAGTTCTGAATATGAAAAATAAATTCAGCAATGGGGGCTGGAGCACAGGACAGAGCCATCAGTGGGTCCATGTCACACAGGAAGTGATCGATGACATTGGATGCACAGAAGGGGAGTTGGGAAATGAAGAAAACGGGGATTGGGTAGCCAAGGAACCCAATGAGCCAGCAGAGGGACACCAGCATTCCACAGAACTTCCCAGTCATGATGGTGGGGTAGTGCAGTGGGTGGCAGATGGCCAGGTACCGATCATAAGCCATTATTGCCAGGAACAGACATTCTGTTGTGCCAAGGGAAAAGAAGAAATAGAACTGGAGGAAGCAACCAGAAAATGAGATGACCTTGGTTTTGGAAAGAATGTTGGTTAGCATGTTAGGAACGGTGGAGGAAACATACCAGATCTCAAGGAAGGCAAAGTTTCCCAGCAGGAAGTACATGGGGGTGTGTAGTCGTGGGTCCCATCTCACTGCACAGATAATGGCTCCATTCCCCAGCAAGGTCAAGATATAAATTGCCAAAAACAATGAGAAGAGGAAAATCTGTATCTCCCAGCAACCAGGGAATCCGAGGAGAACAAACTCAGTCACAACGTCTGTTGCTGACCTGTTCATAGGTCTTAAATCTATAAGGAGAAAGGCATGAGTGTAAACCCAAGTTGCTTTGCTTCCTACATATCTCAAGGACTTTATTGATGAGGGAACTTAAATTCTGCAGGAAAATATGTGAGATATTTTGAGACCAGGTGGGAATAAATCTTACCTTATTTTGGATTGACTGTGGTTCTAAATCTCAGTATTATTTTGTTAGAATCCAAATGCAGCAAGAGTTTTCCACATCATTGATACAACCACAGAAATTTATTTCTGTTTTTCTTTGGTCCTTAAGAAGACCTGTTCTGATTTTAGTTTGTTTTCTAAAGTTGACTAAGGGTTTTCATGTACAAGCTCATCCACTTTGTCTTATTCAGCTTATATGGTTAAAAAAGAAGACATATATTTTGAGAACAGATGATGTGATATTGGGTTAAAACCTTGGCAACCAAACACAGTTAGTTGAATTGCACATGGATGTAAAACTTACTCCAGGACACTGGCTTTTCTGAATAGTCTAATCAACTGAATTAATTGTCACAAATGTCACTACACTTAGGACTCAAAGCTGTTCTTCAATTTTGCTTTAAAGATTTTCTTTTAAAATGTCACTGTAACCAGTTGAGTGACACCTAAAAATACACAAAAGACCTAGTATATCAAATATATTGGCTCTAAAGGATAAATGAGCATAGTAGTTTTGAATATCTCTAACTATTTGCAAGTGTTTATCTTTATGTTTTTTACACATACTATGCAATATGAACTGTTTACTTTTCATTTTAGATTCTACTTAGATAAAATAAAGAAAATAGTGATTTCAGCACAAAGATTTAGTTCATTTTGTGAGTATTTTTAGATGATAAAAACAAAGGGATCTGAGGTTAAATGGGATTTTATCGTGGAAAATTAATTTTGTTTTCTGAAAGGGGAGAGAGTACATTTTCAAATATTTGGATGAGCAGGTACTTTTCAGTAGTATTTAAGAATTTATATTTAATGTTCTGGGTGGTGTGGCTCAGTTGCTTGGAGTGTTGTCCTGTAACCAATAGTTGTGTGTTTAATTTCTGTTTGAGGCACATACCTAGGCTGTGAGTTTGACTCCCAGTCTGGGCATATATGGAAGGCAAATGATCAGTGTTTCTCTCTCTCCCTTCCTCTGTCTCTAAAAGCAATGAAAAAATATCCTGGGGTGAAGACTGAAAAATTATTTTAAAATTTATATTTAAGAATTGAACAAAACTGTAAAAATCTTTACCTTTAAGAAACAGTAATCTTGCAATTATTAATGTTAAAAAGCATCAAGTAAGAGTCTTAAACATGATATTTTTGATATTGAGTCCTCCTGTTAAATTCATATTTCTTGCCTTGTTTATTGGAGGTTACCAGTCATGACTTTGTCAGAAATGGAAGCCAAAGAAATTTGAAAGACAAAAAACAGAGAATAAACCACTATTTGAACTTCAATTCTTGAAACTAGTATTACTAGTCCCCTGTTGGCATTTCTAAAGAAGCATAAAAAAGGTAGGTTTGAGCATCCAAATTCTAAAGAACAGTTTTCTAGTCAATACTGAATTCAAAAGACATTTCTTTTTACCAACTTCACTTAATAAGGTGCTCAAGAAATGATCCCAGATGGTTATTTATGAAGCATAAATAAATCAGTTTCCTGCTGTGGGTCATGAACTCAGTCTAGGCTCGTAGATTTAATCCAAGAGGCTGATTCATGAGATTTGTGCTTCCTGTCCTCCTTTCTGAAAAATGGACCATGTCTGCTTAATGAGAATAACAGTTTGGGCCACTCTGCATTATACCCTGGAAACTTCATACTTCATTTTATCTTTTCTACCACCATGCCCTGTGAAATTTACTAGTAGCAACACTATTTCTCCTGTAGCCTTTGGTGAATGTGTACATAAGTAATGAGATGATCAAAGGGTGAGAAGCTTAATAGAAAATCCAGGGTAATAAATTTTCATTTTAACCATTGATAGAATAAAATGACTCCATCAGCTTTTGCATAACTCCACACTCCAAAGCTTCCAAAATTACTTGCTGAGAATGGTTAGGTTAATAGAATGGAATATCCACCATTTTATTTCATAAACATACTGTATCTCATGATTTTGGTTTTCATAAATTACCATATGAGCTACAATCTGAGGGACCAGCTCTTTCATATACTCCTTTCCAATATAAGAAACCAACCAACCAACCAACCAACCAACCAACCAACCAACCAACCAACCAATCAATCAGTCTACCCACCTCAAGAATGGTAGCTTGATTAAATAGTTTTCTTCCAAATGTTCCTCACTTGGTATACTGTCTTCCCAGATAGTCTGAGAGAAGAGTTTATTGCCTGGTTACTCTTGGAAAGTGAGATTTCAGAAAGATGGTTCCTAATAGTCAAAGTCATAGAATTTGGGGGTGAAAATGGTGCAGATGATCTATTTTAACTGTTCACTTTACAGATAGGCTTCACAGATGGTGTTTGACTTTTCACCCAGTGAATATTAAGTGTTCAAATATGGAACATTTACATTCTCCTGCTACTGAGGAACAATGACTAATCAGATTTGTAAAGTAAAAGGTACTCTGCAGTATATCACAACAGTGGCTGTAATGTGGTCAATTAGCCCTTTTTTCTCTTTCATACATGATGGATAACCTGGCTCAGCTTGGAGAGAACAATGGCCACCATGATGTTGAACATAAAGGCATCTCCTTCTCATTGGCTCTGTTGAGAAAAACTCCAGGTGAGAGCACTCTGTGTGGTTCATCAGACTTCCTTAATTTCTGGAGGCTCTCAGTGCTTATTTTCTAGTAATTTGCTGAGACATTTAACAAGTGAAGCTGTATTTAATCTATGTTTCCTCTCAGGGAGTACTCCAAAAATCTATGTCTATCCCCAAGTGGTCTCAGTGGCTTCTTCAAGTGTTTCCTGGAGTGCAGTCTCTTTCCAATCTCTAGAGCTCATCCAGTTCCTAGGGGGTGGCCAGAATTAGGACAACAAAATCTAGGGGAAATACTGAGTGAGGTTTTGGAGGCTTTCTATTGTAATGATTGTGTTCCATTGAGGAATTGCCTTCTGTGAGGATCAGTACAAAAAGTGGAAGTTTTGCCCAGGACTCTAATTCTGAAACTGAGACATGTTTGTGAACATTTCCTCTTTAGCTTAAATGAAATGCTACAACACAGAGAAACAGGAAACTATATTCTGTCGGTCACTTTAAAATTAAATCCATGAAATTTTCCTGGAGTTTTTCAGTGTAATGACCAGGTTGTTGGTACTAGGTTGGAACTGCCTTGTGTGATATCAAATAATGTGGAGTGATGTTAATTCATGTAAAATAAAATCCAAGAGGGAAGAAGCCATTTAATTAAACTATTCTAGTCAAATTGTTGGTTTCCACCCTGATTTCATTTTCAAAGAACAAGGAATTTGAAACCAGGGCAAATGTGAGAAGAAATTTTTTTATCATTGGCCTTTTGTTGTAATTCTAAAAAAATTGGGTTGCTTCCTAAGGTCTCTTAAGCCAGTTCTTTAAATATGACTCAGGTTTTCCTAGGAGTGAGGTGACAGTGAGGATCAATGAGAAAATCTTCACTGGTGGTTACTGGGCCAGTTCATAAGTGAACTTGATATTCAGTGACACTCTATGCCATTTTCCCATTGTTTACCTTGTCAAATATTAGTTGACTATATATGTGAGGGTTTATTTCTGGGCTTTCAATTCTGTTCCATTTGTCTATGTATCTATTTTTATGGCAATGCCATACTTTTTTGATGACCATGGTTTGTAGTAATGTTCAAAATCAGGAAATCTGTTGCTTCCAGCTTTGTTCTTCTTTCTCAGGATTGCTTTGACTATTTGAGGTCTTTGTGATTTTGCACAAATTTTAAGTCATTTCTATTTCTGTGAAAAATACCATTGGAATTTCAATAGAAATTGCTATTTCTACAATTAATGTTGAAATAGCAATTTCAACATTAATTGCTATTAATGTTTATTAATATT
>NW_026521703.1:0-1618 GCF_021234435.1 Artibeus jamaicensis
CAACCACACATTGATGTTTCTCTTTGGCTTTTTCCCCTCTCTCTACATATAAATAAATAAAATCTTAAAGAAAGTAAAAGAAATCACATGTTCTTATTTAAACCCACAAAAGATAATACATTAAAGACTAAAAGTCTAATAGCTAGGATTAATATTGTATAGTGCCCATTTCTCCTTAGATATTTAGACATAATTTTTAAATGTACTTCTTCACATATTTGGTGTTTAGACTTATCTGTTTTATAGAGAAATGTATAAACATTTTAATCTTCAAGCACAATTCTGGGAGCTGCCCCCCCCCCAGATTTAGAATCATTTAATTTCCCCAAGGTATTAGAGGGTTGTTAACTGAACAGATTTGCTGTCTCTTAAGGCAATGGTACATCAAAAAAGTAGTTTGTCTGACATAGTGGAAAAAACTTAAAGGAATTTGGAGGCATCTCTTGATTTTTGTGGAAAATAATTGTATTTTTGTGTTCTAAGGAACAATGTGCATATTAAAATTTCACAAAATGTCAAATGGTGCAGAGTTTGCACTTTAACTAAGGCATTATTACATATACATAAGTGTGTGCATTATTTGGCAATGACAGTTTGCATGAGCCAGTGGAAATCTGATCAAATAACAGACAAAGTCTCCACAGTCAGATTTGAAAGATAGGAAGGAGACAGGAACAAAGGTGCTGAGATCCTCCTATGTGTCTTTTTCTGTGCTAAAATTCTTACACAAGTTGTTTCATTTAATCCTTATGAAATTGTCACAAGATATAAGTTATATACTCACTGTAGAAAACAAGGCCCAAAGAATCTGAGTGTTAATTATCTTTCTCAAGTTGCATAGCAGTAGACAAGGTGAGGCGCTCTCAGGGTTTAAAAAGCAGCCTAAACAAAGGTGTGGAGATGGTCTACAGTGGAGTGGGTAAGTGCCCACCCTGACTAGAGATGAGAGTTAATATTGGGAAGTGTAAAAAAACAAAGGAGGTTTAATAGGACCATTTTATGAAAGGTGTTGAAGGCCAGACAAGAATTTAGATATGCTGACTCTGAGAAGCAGAGTAATTAGTGGGGATGTGAGTGAAGTTAGGAAATCCGTCATCTTTATACCTTCTTCATTGCTTGACTTTGTTACAACAAATACACTTTATTTTTCTAAGTAACAGCATTGAGATAAAAATATTTAACAAACATTTTCAGATCATATTATATGCGAAGAATTATATTGGGTTGGCCAAAAAGTTAGTTCATTTATTCCCCTGTAAGATGGTTCTAGTTGTCTTTAATTTCATTTGAAACAATATGATGGCTGTCAATATCACAGTGCATTTATTTATTTTAAGTATAATTTATTGATTATGCTGTTCTAGTCTCAATCTTTCTCCCTTTGCCCCCTCTGCCCTTCTTCCCCCAACAGTGCCCCCTACTCCTTAGTTTCTGTTCATGGGTCACAAGTGTAAGTTCTTTGGCATCTCCCTCTCCTGCACTATTTGTAACACCCCCTTGTCTATTCTGTTCCTACCAATTATGCTTCTTGATCTCAGCACCATGTCCCCCATTCTCCCCCTTTCTCATCCTAGCTGATGACGCTCCAAATGGTCTTCACACCTATGTCTGCAAAGAC